>NW_026606179.1:32742500-32775000 GCF_029834395.1 Sorex fumeus
CAGATTTCTGCGCTTCCTTCTGCACAGTCCCTGAGGGGCCACACCAGTGCTCCGCCTGGCTGGCCGCAGAGCCCTCAGGATTCCTGCTTCTGTGGTACAGGACAGTGGCATGGGTCAGTGGCACCAATTTGGCACAGGCAGTCACTGCTTTGGGGTCAGACCCCGCAGTTCTCATGGAGACTCATCCTCGGTTACCCCTGAAACTGTTGGAAACCTTCTCCGAGGTTCTTGTGACCACCCATTTGGGCAGGTACCATGAATAGTCGGAACAAGAGGCAAAAAGCAAGATGAGCATTAGCATGATTTTCTGGTTCCTGACAGTCCCAAGGAATGAGGCTATGAAGGAAACAAACAAACAAAAAACGATGAAGATGATACCTTAAACAGGCCAGGAGGACTGGTCAATGGTTGGAAATTACCACATGGGTATGAGGGGTGGAGAGTAGCTAAGATAGAGGAGGGTCCATTATGACATTAGTTGGAAATGGTCTCTCTGGACAAGAACTGAGTGTTGAAAGCAGCTAAAGGGACATACATGATAACCTTTCAGCATCTGTATTGCATACTGTAATCACTTGCTCACTTCTGTGCTCGTTTTAAGGAACTCGGATCGCTCATAGACTGGAAAGGGTAGGGCTGCAGGGGAGGGTCTGGGGGGTTCTGTCTGTGCCTTCCAGAGCACCAGTCTTTCTACTATTGTGGGTGCTCAGGGGCCCATTTGGCAGAGGTGGAGAGTGAGGTCCCAGGAAGGCAGTGGCTGGCCCCGGGACCAAGGATGAGGAAGTCCAGGGGCTAGACAGGATCCTGATCGAGGCTCAGTATGCCCATTTGTGCCTTCAGTTGAATGATTGATTCATAGTTGGAGGTATGAGCCAGACCCTGGCTGCAGGCCCAGCAGAGGGCATGTGTCAGCTCAGCGGGGGGCTCAGGAGCATCCAGAGGCTTCTTGGGAGCAGGGCCAGGTGTCATGGGAAGAGCTGACCCCAGGCCATGCCCGGCACTTGCTTTGGTATGTGGTGGGTTTGGTCCGCTGGAGCATTTGCGTACGGCCAGCCAGGCTTGTCCAAGAACTCCTGTACGAGTGCTCTGGTGGGGAGATGGTTGCAGTCTTTGTGCTCCTCCCCATGTTCCAGTGAAAAGGAGTGGTCAGCGCATGGCCTCTGCCAGCACAGTGCCCGTCAGCTCAACCACCCGCCCATGCTCCCTGGCGGCCTTTAGGGGCAGGCAGCCCCGACTTCCTCCTGCAGGAGTGAAGGGCTCTAAATGAACTTCCAGGCCACACGGCCACCTAAGGATGCTTCCCACAACCTCCCCTCCTGCTCCCCTGTCAATCTTTCGCTCTGTAACACAAGCCAGTGTGCATTTGGGCAGGCACTCCCCTATGGGCTCTCTCTGGCACAGAGGGGAGGGGAGCAGGGACTTCCCAGGAGCAAGTAGCCGGTTTTGAAGTCACTGGGACACGGGCACGGGCACGGGCAGCCTGAATGGCTATGTCGGAACCGCCTCGGAGAAAATGTGTGATGCCCCAGAATGATTTGAAAGAAGAAAGAGAACAGAGATGACCAGCCCTAATCCATAAAATCTCAGTTGTTTATCTTGGGGAGAAAGAGAGCGACGCACCTCCAGCTGCGTGCGGTGGATAAGATCAGCGAGGCAAGGCATTGTTTTTCTTTGGTTAATCAAGAGGGGCACGGTTTCTCTTTCAAGCTGTCGAGGGGCGGGATTTTTTTTTTCCCTTCTAATTTCCAAGGAGAGAGTGTGCTTTTCTTTTTCTTTTCTCTTAAAAAAAATGAAAAGAAAAAAAGAAAGAAAAGGAGAGAGAGAGAAGCCGATGACAGCTGGTGAATTTGGGCTTTTATTGCTCCTCGTTTTGTGGTTTCAGAAGCCCTGCCTAGCAAGCATCAATCATTAGGGGCATCCGGAGAGATAAGGCAGATGACACCCCCCCACACCCCACACGCACACACAAAGTTTCCTCTCACCCCAAAGAGGACTATTCCCCAAGGGGGAAGGTTCTTCTGAACATGCATCCCTTGGGATGTTGTTGGAAAACCAAACTTTTGGGTTGGAAATACACAGCATCACCCTCTGCCCGGGGGCGGCTCTGTGCCCATTCCGTGGCACACCCTGCAGGAAGGAGCTGGTCTAACTTGCTTTCAAAGCAATCTGAGTGCATCACAGAACTCTTCTTGGCAGGATACCAGCAAATCCAGAAGACAAGCCCTGGCCTCGCTTGGGCCCTATCTAGAGTCATCTTGCGGGGTGGGGTCAGTTAGCTGAGATCTTGGTTTGACATCCTAGAAGTTTCCCAGTCTTTGGACCGGCCAACCCCTCCTGGGGGCCTTAATGGGCTGCTCTGGGGGGATGATGAACCAGATGCTTCTACTTCATACACCATCCAGGCTTGTGCAAGGAGCATCCTCATTCTGGAGGTAGGAATGAGATCGTGGAACCAGAAAGTGGAGGCTCCTTGAACTCTTGGCTATGTTCAGAACTGTTCTCCTAAAGCCCGCAGTCCCGAGAGCTTCTTACACCTGCCCCAGCCCGTTCCGAGCCCATGTCTGTAAGACCCTTGGTTGGGGGAGGGATCCACGTTGAAGTCCCTCTTGGGGCCCAGGCTTATTGGTCCTAAGATCTTTGATAGGTTCAGAGGGAGGGATCTCTTCCGACCTCATCTGTGTCATTTCCTAAGGCGGAGGGTAGAACTTCCTCTCGGAGGCTTTCCTCCTCTGTCACGTTTTGTGGTGGACTGAGGAAACCTTAACTTCCTCGAAAGCACCACTTTCCAGTGTGGTCACATCCACCTTGTTCGCCCTGAATTCTCATCAGAAGAGTCAGAATCCAGTCACCGCGTCCCGGTGGCCTGCTCGCCTCAGGTGCCCAAGGCCACATTTCACGTCCCAAATCCTGGTGGCGGCCTGACCCCAGCACTTGCTTAATGTCCCTGCTTCTTCTTCTAGGAGCTCTTGGGCGAAGTTTTCAGAGAAACACTCAGTGAGGAAGAAGAGGAAGACTTCCGGCTAGAAGGTACTGGAGTCCCATTGCTTTCTTCCTGGGGACAGGGTAGAGGTCCAGGGGCTGTCTGGTGTACCATGTGCCTCATGTTCCTTCCAGAAAATTCCACAGCTCAACAGGAGAACAGAACGGAGACTCCTGTAGGAGTGCAAGGGCGGGTGAGGTGTGAGAGGGAAGCTTAGTTCTTACCATGGCTAAGTCTGCTGTGGGGCCGGACCCCCTGGGTCACATCCTAGAACCCTGATAGCTAGTCTTATCTTCCCTTCCCTTCTGGGGGTACTTAGAGTTGACACTCATAGCCCTGCATGTTGAGTTAGTGGTGTAGGAAGCACTGCACAAAGGGCTTGCACTCTCCCTTTGCTCCATCCAGACCTCCACCAGAGCTCCAGCTTATGTGCAGATGATACACACACACACACACACACACACACACACACAAACGCACACCATGGGCCCCTCTCCTCTGCAGCTCCTCTTCCTTTTTGCAAGGGGCAATACCAGTGGAGAGGACCTTTGGCCACTGGTGCGCTCATCAGCATGGAGGCAAGCCAGGACACCTCTCAGAGCCTTTCTTTCCACATTGGCACAGTGGGACTATGGGCCCTCTCCCTCCCTGGCTCCCTGAATTCGCTCAAGAACCAGGGGACAGCTGGAAGCCTTTGCGAAGTGAGATGTTGTTTCTGCTCTTTGGCTCACCCACAGAGGCAGGAATCGCTGAACTGGGGCAACCCTAGGGACAGCAGAGCCCTGTTGGTGAGGTGAGGGTAGGCAAGTCGAGAGTTCACATCCCGCTCCTGGACCACCAAGCAAGTCTCTTGAAATGGTGTTTCTCCAAGAGCAATGTACAGACACATCCCCTGGAAGCTTATTATGAAGTAGAGTGGATCTGGCAAACCAGGATGGGGTTTGTTGAATTCAACAGTTCAGCCACTGGTGGCCTCTGTTTCCCTAGAAAGCCTCCCAGGACCAGACACTGGACTCTGTTGTTAAGTGGACAGTAGTTGTCTGGACAGTAGAGTTTCCTTTTCAGGCCCTGTACAATCCCCAAGGCCTAGATGCTCCCCCAGAGATCTTAAGGCCCCAGCAGAGGCCCCAGGAACTTGTCCCATTTTGCAGAAATCTGAGGATGTCCCACATCCATGGGAGGGGCCCATGAGGACTGGGCCCAGGTGGCCACAGATTTCCTTTGGGTCTGTCTGCTTGTGTGAACCCAGGAGCTGCTCTCAGGGGCTCGGGGGCTTTGATTCCCCAAAGCCTCATCTTGCAATCTTGGAAAGATGCCTTGATTTGGCCTCCATAAAAGGTCAGGAAAGTCAGGTCTGCGGGCCTTGGAGTCAAGGGATCCCAGGTTTGGGTCACATGGGTTTCAGCACCCACTCCATTTCTTTGTCCATTGGCTCATTTGCCTCATTTGCATTGTGGTTTATTAGCTTATTGCTTTTTCTCTTTTCTATCGATCCCTTCATCCAGTCCATTCTTCACCCATTCACTGTCCACCCAAACCCTCACCCACTAACCCAAGATCCAGCCTTCCCACTATCTTATCCATCCATCCATCCATCCATCCATCCATCCATCCATTTGTAATGCCACCACTCACCCACTAACCCAAGACCCAGCCTTCCCCCTGTCCCATTCATCCATCCATCATCCATCCATCCATCCATCCATCCATCCATCCATCCATCCATATACCCACTCACCCATCCATCTATCCATCCATTACACCATCACTCATCATCCTTTCCTGGTCACTCACTTCCTACTTTATGTGACCCATCCTTCAGCATGCCTGCCCTCTCCCATCATGCTGCTGTCCTCTACTTTCTGTCCTTCCTTCCTTCCTTCCTTCCTTCCTTCCTTCCTTCCTTCCTTCCTTCCTTCCATCCACTCTCGCCTTCATCCATTCACCCAACCCTGTCCTCTTGACCCCTCTCTATTAGTTTCTGAATCTCTGGCAACTCCTATTGCCCCCCAACTTTCTGTTTCTGAGGGACAGTCTGAAATCCATGGTTGATTTCAAATCACTTGTCACCCGCCCTTGGAGTCCAGTCACTCTGAAGGGGACTTTGCTCCTGATCTGTGTCCAGAGTGTGACCTGTGTGCGAAGAATAGAAGAATCCCCAGCCCACCTCCCCTTCCTCTCTGCCAGGGACTTTCAGTGGGCATGGGTTGGGTCCTCTCCCGGCTCCCGCTGTCACATGACAAACAGGGACATGGAGCTGGACTCTGGGTGTCCAGAGAAGGTGGGAACCTGGTGTTGTGGGGCATGACACAAACACTGTGACAGTGGGAGTAAATCTGAGGTGGCCCAAGGGACCCACTGCCTACCTGGGAAGGGACACTGGTGGTGCTGTGGATGACCCAGATGTTTTGTCAACCACTACTGTGTCCTGGCACATCCGTTCCACCACTGTCAACCCTTGGTCTTAAGTAGCTCTAGCCTGCATCCAGGGGTTGGCCCGGGTTGTTTGGGGGGGGGGGATGGTTATTCACTGCACCTTCCTTTAAACAAAAATTTACCCAGATACCCTGCACGCCCAGCTAATTCACAGGAAGGTGCAGGAGGTTGGAAACAGGGTGCCTGTATTTCCTTGGATATGTGTGTCTACACCACAGATACAAATTCTGTCATAACTGGAGGCAGGGACAGGCAAAATCAATAGTTCCTTCCGTTTATGGGAAGAGGAGGCTGAAATGGGAAAGACAGGTTGGAGACCTGTAGTTTTTTTTTATTTCATTTATTCAATGATTTTTATTTATATTCATACATCTTATTGAGACCACCTGGTTTATAATTAAAGTGAAAAATTTGTTATTATATATTAACCTATGTGTGAAATTATAAACTGGGTCCATATAATAAACATATATGTTATCCCCAACTTTCCTTTTTTCCCCTAAGTTTCCATATTACCTTCCTACTCCAGCTTTTCCTCCATCAGCTCTGATAGACTTACTCTCATTCTAGGTTTGTTTGTAGTTCTTAGAATTTTATATTGCATTGTTGGGGCGGGCGGGAGGGTTTGGGATTTGGGGCTTAGGGCCACATCTGGTGGTACTCAGGAACCACATCCAATTTGATGCTGAAGGATCACCACCCATCACCCTCAGGGGACCATGGAGTGGGAGGCCTGTCGTTTTAACTGTGATTATTGTTTTAGCTTTACAACCAGAGGGTAATCGTATGTTTCTTGTGAAGTGAAGGGCTAATGGCAGGATTCCACTGCAGAGCCCACAGTCACGAAAGCAGGCTGAGGAGTCCTCTGGTTTGAGATAGGCCAGTGGGCATGGCCCGAGGACTCTGAGGAGGGATGCTGGGCCCAGTGACCATGGGCACGGGGTCTCAGGTCAGGGATGGAGCACGTGGCAGTGCATGAGAGGCCTCCAGGCTGGGAGGGCAGGTGATGCTTGCTGAGCCCGCCCCTCCCCCCAAAAGAGCACCCACCCCACCCTCCGCAGTGTTTCTAGCCAAGGGAGGCCAAACTGAGTCCTGAATCTCTTCTTTGTCTTCCTCTTGGCCAAGTTCATTGCCTCTTGGAGGGTTGGAGGGCTGTTTAAGGGAGAAAAAAGGCCATCTGAGGCGTGAAGATAAAAAGAAGTCTTTTAGCCATCCCGGGAGAGGATGGCTTTAGCTCCTGCGTTGTTATGTAAAGCCGGCCCTAATCCAGCGTCTTAACCGCCTTAACTGGCCAGCTGGGAGCACGCGGGCTGGGAGATTAAGGCTGGGTTTGGGGCTCAGCTCGGGCTGGGGCCCCCAAGCTGCTTTTGAACTGTGGAAAGAACAAAGTAAACATCAAACGTCCCAGCTCTGAGCGCTTGGCTGGGCGTGGCAGGGGTGGGACTTGCGGTCTTCTAGGGAGAAGAGGACTGAGCTCTCTTGGCCCCCCGCAAGGGTCTGAGGACCGAGGAGGAGGTTCTGCCCCTCTCTCTGCCCAGCACCCACCTGCCGCCCTCCCATCCCTTGCCTCCCCATGCGGGCAGGATGGCACCTGGTGACAGCCCCAGCTTGTGGTCTGGGGGCCATGGCAGGAAGGACAGAGAGTTGCTTTCAAGCATCCTCAGCGCTCTTCTCTCTCCATCTCTGAGTGCTACCCACCAGTCCTCCTCAGGACTCACTCCTGCCTCCCACCCTGCTTCCTTTTTCTCACCAATCCTGATGGTGTTGTCCCCCCACCTCCCAGAAGGTTCTAGAAAGCAGCTTCCGGGAAGCTCAGCCCGGCAGCAGGTCTGGCCCCATGGAGGATCTGGTGAGGCAGCCTCCCTGCATCAGAGAGCTGTCAGGACCTGCCTGGGGACCCCTCTCCTTAGCCTACGGCCCTGATGGTGCCATCCCATTACCTCCCAGAAACTTCTAGAAAGCAGCTTTCGGGGAGTTCAGCCTCCCTGCATGGGGGAGCTGTTAGGACCTGCCAGGGACTCCTCTCTTTAGCCTAGGGCCCCGATGGTGCCATCCACCTACCTCCCAGAAACTTCTAGAAAGCAGCTTCTGGGGAGCTCAACCTGCCTGCATGGGGGAGCTGTCAGGACCTGCCGGGGACCCCTCTCCCTCACCTAGGGTGGATGTGCTATTTGGAGCTGCAGGTCCTTCCAGGCATAGGACAGTGGGATTGGGGCTGGGTTGGGGCATGGCCGGGGGCACTCACCAGAGCCAACCTTGGTCGGGGGTGAGTAGGTGCTCAAACCCCTCCCCCATTAGTTCCTCCACTCCCTCCCCCTTTTCTCCTGAGTTCTGGGGAAACAGCAAAGTAGACTTCACTTCCAGTCTCACTCTCACCCCTCTTTGATCCCCGGCACCCAACCTAGGGTCCCCCCAAGCTCCACCAGGTCAGGGATCTCTGAGCACAGAGCCAGGAGGATCCCCGAGTACCACCAGGTGTGTCCCAAACCACCACCACCACCACTACAACAACAACAACAACAAAAACTTCATCACGATTCACTGTGTGACCTGAAATAGGTCACAGAGCTCCTGTGCCCACTGGGGACACATCCTGCTTAGGGGTGCTCCTAGCACGCCCTGTCCTCTGCTCCTGGGGAGGCGGAGGGAGCCCAGCAAGTGCCCAGGGGAGCCCCTGTGGGCCGTGTCCCGCTCACCTTTCTTGGGGCCAGCCCCTGACTATAATCACTCATTAGTCCAGATCAAAGAGGCCTCGCTTCAAAGCGTCTTGGCTCCTCTTAGCCTCTCCTGAGTGGCTCCTGCTCCCAGTCGGCGGCCTGGGCTCTCTGGCTTTGTGATCCCTGAAGAGCGGACTTGGTAACCAGGAAGTCATGAAGTCGAGGACCCCTCCCTTTCACGCGACCTCCCTGGGTCCCTGGACGCCCGGCCATGCCCACAGGCTGAGGGGCCGTTGGCAGACCCTTCACCCCCTCCACCTGCAGTTGGAAAACTGAGAGGGGATGTGACCTATCCCACATCACACGCAGAACTGGCCCCTTGCTCCTCATTCTGCAAATCTGACCCAAATCCCTTCCCTGGGTGTGAGGCACAGCTGGGTCCCAGGGGGCGGTAGGTGGTGGGGGTGGGGGGCTCGGCCATAGGAAGGGCAGAAAGGTCCTTCTGTCAGGGGATCGTGAGGTGGCAGCAAGAAATGGGAAGAGCTAGCCAGGCCGTTTCGGCTCCCGATATTCAGTAAAGTGGCCAAGTCCCGCATGGAGCAGAGTGACGGGCCAAGCTCCCTGAGGAGACATTTCAGGCGTCCAGGAAGGAGCCAGGAAGAGGGGCATGAGGGGAAAGATGGGCCAGGAGCAAACTTCCTCGATAGATGGAAAGAGGGAGGCTTGGAAGAAAAGAAGGGAGGCCCCCTTGGTAGGAGGGCGCCTTGCTGAGTGGGGCATGTGCTGAGTCCACTGCATCTGAGGGGTCGTCACTGCGCCTGAGGGGCCGGCCGTCAGACAGTCTCGGGCAGGCCAGAGCCAGATTCTACTTGTGTTTTAACCGGGTCATTGTGACTCCAGGCAGCCGGGGGCCACCTGGAGGGAGAAAGGAGGCGGTGAGGACGGCAGGTGACTGAACATGCCACAGGCCATGGTGTCGGTCTGGTGTGGGCCTGGAGGGTCTGTGATGTGGAGGGTCTGTGATGGAGGGAGGAGGAGGAGGAGGAGGAGGAGGAAGAGGTGTGGGCCCAGAGGGTCTGTGATGTGGAGGGTCTGTGATGGAGGAGGAGGAGGAGGAGGAGGGTCTGTGATGGAGGGAGGAGGAGGAGGAGGAGGAGGAGGAGGAGGAGGAGGAGGAGGAGGAGGAGGAGGAGGAGGTGGCCCGGAGGGTCTTTGATGTGGAGGGTCTGTGATGGAGGGAGAAGGAGGAAGAGGAGGAAGAGGAGGAAGAGGAGGAAGAGGAGGAAAGGGACCCCAGATATACCCTAGACTCTGGCCGGGGGAATCCAGGGGGTGGTGTGTGTCCCTTCTGAGGTGACTGCTGGGACTGGGACTCAGTTGCCTGTTAGACAGACTCACTGACTAAGGCAGTTGAGTGAAGGGCAGGGTGGAGAGACAGACAGACACAGAGACGGAGAGCAGGAAATGAGGACACAGCCCCCACAGGAGACCCGGGTGGGGAGGACATCTCTCAGCGGACAAGTGGCCACACGCGGCTCCTCGAGACTCGCAGGCCAGGCCGGTCAGTGGTTCCTGGAAGTCGGAGAGGGAGAGTGAGACTGTTCAGTGAGAACAGTGGGGGGCACCCCCCCAGCCGGAGGGGGCAGGCGGGCCACACCCCGCTGGCTTCTCTGCCTCAGTTCAGAGCCCGTCCTGCCGCGCGTGTCAGTCGGGCCGACTCCACTCCCGGCAGTGCCCCCGGACGCCGGGGCTGCGCCGGCAACAGCAGTTCCTCTCAAGTCTGCTCTTCATAAAGGCTCAGCTGGAACAGTGGAAATTCTGACTTGTGTCAGGTACCGAGGAGGCTTTCACAGTTTCAAGTCGCTCGGGGTTAGGTTTGAAAAGTCGAATTTCATCACATGTTTTAACTGGGGCGGGGCTGCGGGGGGCGGGGGAGTTGCAGCCTGATAGTATTTTTAGCCCAGAGAAGGCTTTTTTACCCCACTCCTCTCTCTCTCTCTCTCTCTCTCTCTCTCTCTCTCTCTCTCTCTCTCTCTCTCTCTCTCTCTCTCTCTCTCCCGGTCAGCACATGTTCCTCTCGGTCCTTTCAAACCTTTAAAGCCGACTGGCCATCAGCCTCACACTCTGATGAGAAAAAAAATGGCCAGAACACTATCTGTTGGGCTGGGTTTGCATTTCCGCGCTCCACCCCTCCCCAGCCCCCCCCCACCCCCTTCTTTCCTCTCTCCCCGAGTCAAACTAATGATGAAGTGCAGCCTTGGGTGGGGCGTTGGGGGGGGGGGATAGGATTGTGAAGAAGGAGGAGACCCTGGATGGTAGTGGTGAAGACAGGGGAGATAGCCTCTGGAAACGCCCCAGAGGGTGAAGGTGTCGGGTAAAGGGCTGGGGTGGGGGGCACCCCTGGAAAAGAGAGCTTCAGAGCCACAGACAGATCATTAAGTCAGGACAGTTGGGGTCCTTCCAAATCCTCAGCTTGCCAAAAACCTTTGTCTCATGAAATTAAAACATCCTGAGGGAGACGGTGTCTCCCAAGGGTTGGTAAGAGCCAAGACCTCTGCCTCCGGTGGCAGAGATGGGGCCCAGCTCTCGTCAGGCGTGTCCTGTGAAGCCAGCCCTTGCCCCCCAAGATCAATTCCTCTTCTGTTTCCTGTGCCAAGATGTTGTGGGACCCAAAGCATCCCCTGTATGGGCAGGGGTGGGGGGAAAACTTATTTAAGAAAAAGAACTCACGTGGAACCAGAGCCATAGTATGGTGGGCCGGGCGCTTGCCTTGCATGTAGGTTCAATCCCAGACATCCCATATGGGCTCCTGAGCATCTCCAGGAGTGACCCCTGAGTGCAGAGCCCAAGAGTGACCCCTGAGTACAGAGCTCAGGAGTGACCCTTGAGTGCAGAGCCCAGGAGTGACCCCTGAGCACCACCCAGTGTGACACACACACACACACACACACACACACACACACACACATACACACACATCCAAAGAACAACAAAGGACTCATGATTCTTTTAGAACTATGAGTGGCCTCCTCCTGCCCCCTGCCCCCAACAGATACACACACACACACACACACACACACACGGATCTCTCTCACAAACCCAAAATAAACCTGTGCCCAGTGCCACCTCCCCTCAGTAAATTCCAGAAATGCCTGTGTCACTGCCACACCATGAAGAGGAAGCCTGGGGAACCGGAGTGGACAGAGATGGCTGTGCCCACCGAGTGAGGATCAGGTGTGGGAAAGGTTCCCGGGACACATGGTCACTCGAACACACACACAGCTCAGGTCCCTCCCAGCTGGAGCCTGGCTGCTTTGACAGCGCCCTGCACGTGCCTCCCATCCTGGCCAACTCTAGCCAGCGTGGCTTTGGGGACGGGCCATCTGACAGCTCAGAACTGGGAACTGGGTGCAGCCCTGGAGCCGCCCTACAGATGGGGGCGGGAGGGCGGCCCACCCCAGGAGCCCCCAGTGCTATTCTCAGAAGCAGGAACAGGTGTCAGCCACTGTGACGAGCATGGGGGCTGCAGCCAGCACACCCGGGTCTCCCTGCTTCCCTCTCTGCTGTCTGATCTCGGGTCAGCTCCTAACTCTCATTGGCAATGATGCAACTATGTACAGGTCCAGTGAGACAGACACAGAGCTCCTTGGGGGGCTGCGGGTGGAGGAGTCAGACAGTTGAACCAGGAAGGAGGTCCTCCTTGGAGATGGTTCAGTGAGCTGAGCCTTACACGTGGGAGGTCTGGGGGTGATCCCTGGGAACCACAGGGTCTGCTGAGCTCTGCCAGGGGCCATCCCTGATCCCAAGCTGAGAGTAGTTCCAAAGCACCCACACGTAAAAATTATGAGTATAAAATGGCACGCATGAGGAGGAAAACTAAGACTATTAATGCCAGCTCTCAGAACAGGGAGATGGAATGAGGGCGTGCTCCTCAGAAGTTGGAGGCTTAGCGTGGAAACCCAAAGGGTCAGCAGGCTCAGAGAGCCAGGAAGGGTGTTTTCTGGTGGGCAGCGGTGGGCAAGAACACACAGGCTCCAGTTTTGTGCAGGCGGGCACCCAGGTGGCTACATGTCACTGGCTGAGTTCACCTCCACGTGGACAGTGCTCTGGCCCATGTGGTGTTAGTGAGAGGACTTCACGAAGCCACGTGTGTCCCCACACACTTCACCTGCCTACCTGCCTGCCCAGTGCAGCCCACAGCTGTGGGCACTGGCGCACGTGTGTGTGTGTGTGTGTGTGTGTGTGTGTGTGTGTGTGTCTGGTTCCCCGGGGAGTGCCTCATACAGATATTGCAAGAAACCATTTGGCCTGGAATGCACATATGATCTCTTTCTCTTTTTACTGGCAGCAGATTTCCCTGCCTAATTATATTTGGCATTGGCTAATATTAAAATTCATCAGCATTCCCTCGAACAGCTGCTGTCAGAGGGGTGGGGAGACAGACACAGCCTGGCGAGCCACCTCACGACGGAAATATTTGTGGCAGATAATCTGCATGTGGACGAGACGTGTCCAGGGCGGGGGCGGGGCGAGGGGGAGGTTGTGGGGAGGACTGTGTTTACTCAATGGCCAGTGTCCATGCTGCATCCAGGACGTTCTGGCCAGTGTTACACCCGAGCATCACCGCGGCCGAGAAGCGCGGCAGATACTTGGGCCGAGAGAGGTTCCGCCTCGCCTGGGAGTGTTCGAATTTCTGACCTTTGCTGGGGGAGGATTTGATCCCAGCAGATTTGGTCCCTTCCTACTTGCTCTGTCCTTCCAGTGTTTTGTATTTCTGGATTCCGTTAAATAAGTTGATGCTTGCCGATCACCAGCCCGGGTTTGGATGCTAGCCCGAGTTGGGATTCAGGAGCCCCCTTTCTCGTGCCAGTTTCCGATCACTGTCAAGCCAGAATTTCCAGTGTTCAGTATTCATTTGTTAGGGGGCCTTCCTCTGTCTCGGCAGCGTTCCGTATCTACATCAGTCTCGGGTGGGCTTTGGCGTCTCTTGCTCCCTTTGGGGGCAGCCTTGCCCTGCCCTGCCCTGCCTGTGCTCAATGGGCAGCCTTGGCGCGGGGTTTGGGTGCAGCAAGGCCCTGGCTCGGGAGATGCTTGCCCCTGGCCGAGCAGATGTGGCGGCTTCCTGGGAAGTCCCCAGAAAGTCCCAGACAGGCAGGACTCCGTAGAAGCGCCAGATAGAATGGGGACCGCCAGCACCGACCAGCAACAGATGCGTGTGTGCAGATGAGGGAGAGGGGGGTTTCTCCTCGGACTCCTCTCTGTCTCAGCCATGTCCTGAGTGCCTTGGATGTCCAGCACATGAAAAGCATCTCCTGGTACGCACAGGGCACAGCCCGCCTCTCCAAGCTGGTCACCCCCTGACCCTAAGTGCCCGGGCAGCAGCTCTGAGACGCTGTGAGGAGAGGAGAGCCGGCCAGGGTGGGTGGGGATCTGGTTCATCTCACAACGTGGCACCGGCCGCCGTTGGCAGCTTGGGCTGGGGGTGGGGGTGGGGTGGGCTGTGCCCTGTTGCTCCCAAGGCCGCTTCCAGGGGGTTCCCAGGGTGGGGGAGAGGAATAGTCCCAAGAAAGGACTGGGGCTCGCCCAGCCTGTGGTCCCCATATGCCACCACTCCACACATGGGTGGGGGGAGGGCAGTGGGAGTCCTGACCCCCCAGCCAAATTTTTACCATTGGGGTATTTCCTCATGACCCCCGCCGCCCCCTGCATGGCACTCTCCCCCTGACTCTCTCTCCACACCCCCTCTTTTTTTTTTTCAAAACTGGGGGAGGGGAGAGGGAAGAGACTGCCTTTGATCTCAGCGGAGGAAAAAAAGTCTGTTCTGTTCAGGCTTTTGGCTAACACAACAAACAGTGTTTAAAATTTAACTTTGCTTAATTAATTAGTAATTCTGTTTAATGCTGTCTGATCTCCCTCCAAAAGGTATTTTGAAGCTTGAGAAGGGAACATCAAAGGGAGCCGGGTGAAGATGGTCAAGTAATGCATTTAATCTGGCAGTTGCTGGGGGTGGAGAGATGCCAGGTCGGGAGCTGACGTGGGAGGGAACCATCATCTGGCCAACACAGCCAGAGGCGTGGGGGGTGGGGGGGAG
Organism: Sorex fumeus; assembly: GCF_029834395.1. Classification (NCBI taxonomy): domain Eukaryota; kingdom Metazoa; phylum Chordata; class Mammalia; order Eulipotyphla; family Soricidae; genus Sorex; species Sorex fumeus. Next base: position 32,756,665 of record NW_026606179.1, read on the forward strand.
GCTGCTTCCAGGGCTCCACCCACTGCCCCCAGGAATGAGGCAGAGACTGGTGTAAGAATGCAAAGTTGACATTTTCTCCCTTCCTTGATTACCGTGCAGATGTGCTGGCTGCGTACTGCACAAGGGTTCCAGGTCCTGGGCCAAGCAGCAGTCAGAGGCAGCTGTCTAGGAAGGTGCCCTGGTGGGGTATGGGACTGCATTTAGCACGGCAGCATGGTCCAAGGCCAGGAGAACACACGTTTTCGGCTTCCTTCGTGGGCTACTGCTCCTTCCTGCTGCTATGGAGCAAGCGAGGGAGCCAGAGACAATGCATGCGTCTGTGGCTGTGTCCCAATAAAACTTTATTTGCAGAAGCAATGCGGGGGCCGCTTGGCCAGTCCCTGCTCACAGTCTCCCAAACACACCCCCCCCCCCAGGCAAGTCAAAGGCTGTGCTTCCCTTGGAACTCTCTTCCCTCTTCCTTTCATCCTGCTTTTCCTCCTGCTCTCCTCCCTTCTTTCAAGTCAGACTCATTTCCTGCTGTTCTTCATGAAGGGTGGTAGCCATGCTGCGTCTGCTACCCACTCAGAGGATGGCCCCAGGCCGTGGCATCAGAGATGTGCCCAGCTCCTCTCCACCTCTGCCCTGACCTGGGGAGCCTGGCACTGCTCACTCTTCTCTGCAGTCTGTGGGCTGGCCCTTGGGTAGGACATGGAGGACTCCTCTGCACGGGCTCTGGCTGGCCATGAGCTGCCTGTGCCCAGGGAAGGGGGCCCTGCAGCCCAGCTTCTGCCATGGGGACTTTCTGCTGGGTTCTCCTCCATTGCTGGCCCTGGGTAGGAGAACCGGGAGAGCGCAGGGCTTCTTGGGTGGGGGCGGAGGGGTGCGGCTGGTCCTTATACATGCTCCTGAGGGTGGACAGGCTCTCCATTCTTTATCTCTGCAGCCAGCCCCACTCTGTGAGTGGCCCCTAGGGTGTCCAGGCCAGTTGGGCAGCTGAGGGACAGGCTGGTGAGGACAGTCAGAGGGGGCCTGCCAGGAGGGGGCTAGCATCCCTCGGCCGCCTCCCCAGGAGAGCAGGCTGGAGGGGAGGCAGGGAGAGGACCCGAGTGGGGACAGGCTGTCCATAGGCAGGTGGGCGAGGTGGAGGGGGGGCAGTGGGGGTGCTGGAAACAGAGGCAGGGACAGAGGTTTCTTTTCTTCAGGTTTTATCAAGTGGAACTTGAAAGGCAACATTGAACCTGAAGGTGGTTTTCTGATAACTTCCCTTTGAACTCGAAGTTTGGTTTCGATAAGCCCGGCCGGCTTACATCTCCAGCCAGGACCTCTGCGGAGGGAGGTAGCAAGCTTTGAAGACAGGAGCTGCTCTTTGTTTTTATTTCTTCTTTTTTCCCCTCCTGGGGCGGCCGGGTGGAGAGAGGATTGGTGCCGGCCCTGGTTTCTGTCTTCTTTCTCCTGTGACGATTGGGGGGCCCGGCCGTCCGACCAATGCAGGGCTCTTCTACATCCTTTGCCATGCCAGCATCAGTTGTCAATGGACTGCATAGCAGGCCTCTCTTCTTCTCGTGGGCCCTTCCCAAGAGCCCTGCCACGGAGAGACCACGCATCCCCATTTGACAGATTTGGAGACTGAGGCCCAAAGACATCAAGAGATGTTAGCAGCCAGTCAGCAGCAGAGTCAGGACAGGAATCCAGGATGAGAGTCCAGAGGCTTTGGTAACACTAAGCTGCACTCCCCCCCACCGGCGATGCTGGGGCCTTTCTGAATTGAGGGTACCCCGTAGTGCCAGGAATGATGAGAGGGCTGCCCCCCCCCGCCAGCTCCTTCACACAAACCTTTAGACCTTTCTGCCCCGTTTAAATGTGGGGGAAACAGCAGAACCCACTGCTTTATGGCCGTTGGTTCTGCACTGAGCCCTGTCTGGCTTCAGGCTTGGGAGAGAGCATTAAGGTGATTCTGCTCCCAGCACCCCCGGGACTCAGCATCACCACCCTGGATGTGTCAGAAGGGCAGAGCTGCTGGGGTTTGGTTTGGTTTGGTTGTGGGGGAGGAGGCCACCTATTGGTGCTCTGGGAGCTACTCCTGGCTTAGTGCTCGGGGGTCACTCTTGGTGGTGTTTGGGGACCCTGAGGTGCTGGGGGTGGAACCCGGGCTCCTGGGTCCCAGCCCTCAGCCACCTCCCTGGTCACTGATGGCCACATCGGAAGTAATCAGTGCCGCTGACCTTGCCCCACCAGCCATGATGGGGCGGAAGGCCGGCACACCCTCTGCTCCTGCCTGGCCACTCGGAGGGGTCAGATCATCTCACCAACACCTCCAGGGAGGCACTAGGCCTGGGGCTTGGCCAAGTGTCTGGTGGGAGGACCTGCCTCAAATGGGGTCCAGGCCAGCCCAGAGCTAACTGCCCGCATTCTACTGGGTGGCCGGGGCTGGGGAGAAGGGACCCGCCTGGCTGTCCCTGCGCCAGGTCCAGCCAGCAGGCCTTCTGCCGGTGGAGCTGGGCCAGTCAGTGGCCTTCCTGCCCCTTGGCTGGAGCGCCCTTATCTCCAGCTGTGCCTGGCTGCACTGCATGGCTGTGACGGAATGCGGCTGCCCTGTCTGTGTGTAGGCCAGAAGTTTCATTCCAAGAAATCTCAGCTCCCCATCTCCAGATTCCCCAAAGACCGCAGGGGTCGGGACCTCCTGGTCCCAACTCTCACCCCACTGTCCTGGTTCCTGGTGCTGAGCTCTTGCCCTTATGGCTCCTGGAACCCCTGTGAGCCCAGGGGTGCGCTCTTACCTCTGGGGAAACTGGGGCTCCTAGAGATATGTGGTGGGCTGCCCTGGACCAGATCAGCAGAGCCCACCTGTCCCGGGCTGGCTGAGAGAGGAGCTGGTGAGCCTGCTGATGGCACCTAATCCCAGGCCCCTCACCTGCCAGCAAAGCAGCTGCAGAGTGGAGCCATCTCTCGACTCCAAGGGTCTAGTGAGGACCAGTGAGTTAATGATGAACATGGCGTGCTCAATCAGCACCACATCAGGCGTGGCAAGTGAGACCACTGCCTCAAATTCACACACCAGGCTGCCTTGGTGGGAACAGGAGCAGGAGGGGAAGGAGAAGGCCATCATATAGGGAATAAGAGGGAGGGAGGAGGCTGCCATGAGGGGAAGGGACAGAAGGGGATGGAGGAGGGTGCCATGATGGAAGGGACGGGAGGGGAAGAAGGAGGCTCTCATGATGGGAAGGGACTGGAGGGGAGGGAAGAGGCTGCCATGATGGGAAGGGACAGAAGTGGCCCAAAGGATGCCACTTTGGATTCCCTGGGGGAAAAGGCAGCTCAGATAGAGAAGGGACCACCAAGTAAAGGGTGCTTGGAGGGTCCGCTCGGGATGGGAGATGCATGCTGAAAGTAGACTATAGACTGAACATGATGGCCACTTAATACCTGTATTGCAAACCACAACACCCTAAAAGAGAGAGTAAAAGGGAATGTGTCTGCCACAGAGGTGGGGGGAGGAGGGGGATACTGGGACCATTGGTGGTGGAGAATGGGCCCTGGTGAAGGGATGGGTACGCGATCATTGTATAACTGAAGCGTAAGCATGAAAGTTTGTAAGTCTATAACTGTATCTCATGGTGATTCATTAAAAAAAATTTTTTTTAATTTTTAAAAATTTTAAAAAGAAAGTGGGATCTGATGCTGGAAGAGCTTTCGCTAGGGCTGGAGGAGAGAAGTGAGAGGCAGGGTGGACTCCAGTCCCTCCTGGGGCAGTCCTGCCACATCTTCCCCTGCGGGTATTCTCAGGCCTGGGTCTATAGAGCTAGGTTATGTGAATATTGCGGGGAGACAGGGATACAACTGGATACAACAGATATACAACTCCCACCCCCCCCCACCCGCCTTCCTACTATCTTGGTCTGTGGCCTCATCTCTCTGGGTTCCTGCCTCTGACATCTCAGACCTCCCTTAAGCCTGGCAACTGAGGATTATAGTGAGAGAGTCTCTGAGGACTCTGTTCTGGAAGAGTCTCTGTTCTGGAAGATCCCAGCCCAGTCAAACCTGAGCATAGGAGAGACAAGGTTGGGGTGGTGGTGGGGTGAGGTCAGGGAGTTTTATAGACATTCCAGATCTGAGGGAGCCTGCCCCACACCCCTCCATCTGGGGTGATGTTGTTTTCCCCCAGGGTATTCTCAGGAAAGAGGCATCCACAGGCTTTCTCTCTCTCTCTCTCTCTCTCTCTCTCTCTCTCTCTCTCTCTCTCTCTCTCTCTCTCTCTCTCACACACACACACACACACACACACACAACTTGTAAGGACCACAAAAGGCTGTGACCTCTGGCAGAGGGGTGCACCCTGGTCCTCTGACCTCTCCCACCAGTCCATGTTCTGGCCTTGGCAGCTGCCTCTTCCAGGATGCCTGATGCCCACAAGGAGGGCAGATGTGCAGTCATAGTCCACATGCCCCCTCTTCAGGTGTCCGTCACACCCCTTTGCCTTCATCCATGTCTCCAGGGGGCTGAACACTGTTTACCTCGGCTGCCGATTTGGGGCCCAGAGCAGAGGCATGAAGTACATCGTGTTCTGAGTGCTGGTCGGGCTCTGACTCAGGGCCGCATGGCCAGCCCCTGCTGACCGTCAATGTATTACAAAGTCTCTGTACCCTGGCATCAGGCGCACCTTACTTCCTGACTCGCTCCCTCCACAGTGGCCCTGCCTCCCGAGAAGACAGACGGGCTGACCGGTGGAGATGAGAAGAAGATGGACAAGGCGAGCGACTCTTGCCCCGGCTCCAAGAAGCAGCTGAAGTTCGAGGTAAGTTTCCTTTCTGGATGCAGGGCCTGGGGAGAGAGACCCTGGCTTCTGGGGAGGGGTGATGTGGCCGTCCCGCCCTGCATGCAGACACAAGGTGAGTTTCCACCTGCACATCCGGAGCCGCCCAGCTCAGCACAGCACCCGCCTCTGCGCTGCCCTATAGCCCAGCCTCTCTTTGCCAGGGTACCTTGGGGGTCTGGGGGATGGTGCAAGGGGAGGGTTCAGGGCTAAGCGGATCCCGGATGTGGGAGCTAAGGTGGGTGGGGAACGTGTCTTCAAGAAGTGAATGTTGCTCTTCTTTCTGGAGCCTACCCTAGTCCCTGTGGGATTTCAAGGGTGCTTGACAAAAGCCGAGGCTGAACCCAGAGACAGAGGGAAGTCCAGGACCCACACACCTCGATTCCTCCCTAGAGGCCCATGTGGGCATTTCTGGAGGGGACGGTGAGCAGCTGCTGGCTGGTCCTGCAGGGTGGAGTAGGGGGTTACTCAGTTCTCAAACCTGAGCCTTGGGAGCACCTTGCTACGGAGTCTTGGGAAGGGGGTCAGGTTCATGACTTGTGTGTGTGTGTGTGTGTGTAAGAGAGAGTACATGTGTACACGTCTATGCATGTCTGTGTGCATTTGTGCACATGTTTGCATTTGTGTGCGTGAGTGGGTGTGTACCTGTGTCTGCATGCACATGTCTGTATGGATGTGTGTACATGTGTTTGAATTTGTGTGTACCTGTGTGTCTGCACACATGTATTTGCATACAGATGTGTGTGCAAATGTGTGTGGGGGGGTGCTCTTTTACATGTGTTGCATTTGTGTGCATGTGTGGGTATGCACCTCTGTGTCTGTGCATGCATGTGTTTCCATTTGTGTGCGTATGTGGGTGTGCACCTTTGTGTCTGTGTGTGCATGTGTTGGTATTTATGTGTGTGCCTGTGTGGGTGTGCACACACGTGTCTGTGTGTTGGCAACTGTGCATCTGTGGGTCAAGTACCTGTGTTACGATGTCAGTGTGTGCACACGTGAACATATGTGTGGGTGTGTGTCCACTTGAGCACGCGTTTGCATGTGTGCATGGTACCAAACGAAATGTCCAGGAGAGAAGCAGCGCTAGGCAGGTATCAGAGGGGCCTGTGACAACTGAGGGAAGGCTGACTTTGAACTCAGCCGGCCCGAGAGCTGCAGGATGTTGAGAGCCTGGCCAGGAGCTGCTGTAGCCTGCCCAGGGCAGGGAGACTGAGCTTGGTCACTCCACTGCCAGCCTCCATAGCAAGGCCAGCTGTGAGGGGCCCCCAGACAATCTCATGCCCAGCCAGTGGAGTGTGGCCAAGGGAAGCTAGACCCCAATAGGAAGGACAGGGGCTGCCTGCTTTCATAGGATTTCATGGTTTTTAAAGGCCGTTAGCAAAGCCTCTTTATATATATATATATATATATATATATATATATATATTTGGGGTGCCTTGCACACAGCTGGCCTGGCCGAGCCGGGTTTGATTCCTTCGCCCCTCTCAGAGAGCCCGGCAAGCTACTGAGAGTATATCTCGCCCACATAGCAAAACCTGGCAAGCTCCCCGTGACGTATTCGATATGCCAAACACAGTAACAACAAGTCTCACGATGGAGACGTTACTGGGCCTGCTCGAGCAAATCGATGAACAACGGGAGGACCGTGACCGTGACTTTTTGGGTCACACCTGGCGATGCACAGGGGTTCCTCCTGACTCTCTGCACTCAGGAATTAGTCCTGGTGGTGCTCAGGGGACCATATGGGATGCTGGGAATCGAACCCGGGTTCACTGTGCTATCGCTCCAGCCCTGAAAGCCTCTTTCTAAAGCCTCTACCTAAGTGCAGCGCCTCCTGCAACTCATAGGGAGGAAGGATGACTTGGTCACAATCACCACCACACCACCTCACCACCACAGGGGCAGCGGCTTCTGTCACCGCTGTGCACATGTGCCAGGGCTGGGAGGGTGTCCCGGGAGCAGGGAGGGAGGTTAATGAGCCACGCTCACTCCCTGGGGCAGCAGAGGTGAGGCGGCAGAGGAGGGGGCATCCCACCCCCAGCCCAGCCCTGCAACAGCTTCTCCTGTGCATCTAGTCCCTGAGCTGCAGGTGGGCACTGGTATGGGCAGTCGGGAACTGGCCACCACAGCTGCTGGGGTCTGCCCCTGTGGACCTAGAGGCTCGGGGGTGTGGCCGCAAGACCCACCCACACTTTAGAGGTAGTAGAGGAAACTGAGGCACAGAGAAGGTCCACGCAGGGTCCCTCTGCTCTGTGGGCTGACCCTGGACAGACACCAGCCCTGTACGCTCCAACCCTCCCCCTTTCTGCCCTGCCAGCTCCCTGAGTGCTGGGTCGGTTGGCTGTTCTGACCACTGGTCCATGTTCAGGCTTCCCAGAACCTCAGAGACCACCCCACCTCCCGAGTCCCCTTTGTCTCTGACCCACAGGAGATGGTCTGGTGGGTGGCCAGGCCGGCATCCCCGCTAGGCGATCTCCCTCCTCGAGGCCCTGCCTGTCCCAGTCGGTCACTGTTCTTGTCCTTCACTGGGGTCTGGGCGGGAGGGGCAGGGACAGGTTGGGGGGGTACGGGCCCTAGCACGATCCTGGTGGGCTCTGAGCCTCGGGTGAGCGGCCGCCCCACTGTGTCCGTTCATCCAGGAGCTGCAGTGTGATGTGTCCGTGGAGGAGGACAGCCGGCAGGAGTGGACCTTCACCCTGTATGACTTCGACAACAACGGCAAGGTCACCCGCGAGGTGAGTGCGCCTGCCTGGCCGCTCCCTGCCTACCACTCAGGGGCTGCTGCCTCATCTTCTCTGTCCATGGTGCTTCTGCTCCCCAGGGGCAGTCAGGGACTAGGGGGCTCCAGGGAGCAAGGCTTCTGGGAGCTTCCGGAAGTGAGAGGGAATGAGAAGAGATGGTCCAGGAAAAGTCCTCCCCGCCCTGCCCCTGCCCCGCCCTCAAAACGCTTCTCCCGTTGACCCAGGAGCCAAGTCCCTCCCCACAGGACAGGACCCCAACAGAATTTGGGCTGCTCTTTTCCTTCTGTGTGCCCAGAGCTCTGGACTGGGTAGGGGACCCTCCACCCGGGCCACATGCCCCCTCAGCCTGGCATGGGTGGGCACACAGAGCCTGCTCCCCGCTGCCCTCTGCTCTCAGCTCCCCATTCCCGCCTTCCCTGTGCTCCGGGCTCTTCTTTCTGCCCTGGGGTCTGCCTGTTGAGTCCCTGCTGCGTGGCACCTCCTTCGGACTAGATATGGGTGTGCAGCACGCGGCAGCCCCTGGCTCCCACCCTACAAACAGCCTGGGAGACTGGCGGGTTGGGATGGTTCCCAGATGGTACAGGGGCAGGGAGGTGGAGGGAGAGGACAGAGTGGCAGATGCCAGCTGAGACTTTGGGGCACAGAGCTGGGCATTTGCAGCCTGCCAGGTGGGGAGAGTCTGGGGTTCCCGGAGGGGAGGAGCCCTGGGTTTAAGGACCTGAGGCCTGGCTGGGCTTCTAGGGGTTCAGGGAAGCCATCGGAGACCCGGGATCTGCAGGGGTCGTGGGTTGGAATGAGTGAGGGAGGCTTTGCCTACTCTGGGCCCCTACTTGCCGTCCCCGGGACTCTGCTCCTCCTCCTCCTCCACCCTGTTCCTCTGACTCTTCCTCCTCCACACAAGACCCTGGTTCCCGTGTCTCAGCTTTGGTGACCCTACTTGCAGGTCTGTCACCAGTAAGCTTGGCTTCTGCTGTGGGAGGACCTCCAGGTGCTTCTCAGAGCTGGTGGGGGAGGGGGCTGAGGTGTCGTACCCCTCCCTGCAGGCTCGGGACTCAGCATCATCTCCTCTGCAGGGTGTGCAGGGGCAGCTGTCAGAGGAGAGCCAATGGGCTGGGGCAGCCCCTCCACAGCTGGGGCAGGGGCCGTGGGCCAGCTGCTGTGCTTCAGGACTCCACAGTCACTGTAGCCAAATCCCACAACAAGTGAAAGAGAAGCACACTTGGCCCCAGGGGCTGAGCTCCCACCTCCCGCCCACCTGGCCCTAGAGGCTCGTGTGTGTCCTCTGAGCATGCTCTCCTCGATGGTCCTCACTCTGCTGCGTCCTTGAGGTCAGGCAGGATCTCCCCAGGGCTGTAGTGAAACAACAAAGGGTGGTCTATGCCTCTGTGTCACCCCTCGGATTGAGAATGTGAGCAAAAGTTCCAGAAGTCCCACCCGAGCTCTGGTAGTGCCAGACCACTCGTTGGGGAACTTTCGATGGCCACGCTGGGTCATCAGCTTAGGAGGACAGGGGAAAGTGATGAGGTCCCTGGGCCATGAGGGAGAGGCCGATCTGAGCCATGAAAAGCCATCAGTTCTAGTGGAGCTCCCGTGGGGGCGTTAAATTCAGACATGGGGGGCTGGAGCAATAGTACAGCAGATAGCGTGTTTGCCTTGTACGTGGCCAACCCAGGTTCAACCCCTGGCATCCCATATGGTCCTCTGAGCACTGCCAGCAGTAAATCCTGAGTGCAAAGCCAGGCATAACCCCTGTGCATCACCGGATGTGACCCCCCCCCCAAAAAAAAGCAAATAGATAAACAAATAAATAAATAAATCCAGACACAGGCAGATGGAAAATGAGGGCCAGGTCGCGAGGCTAACTCTGTGCTAACACACACTGATCTGGTCACTGTTTCCTCAGCAGAGCCGTAGGTCACTCGGCAGTATCACAGTACCAGGCACTGCAACCAGTCCAGATGTAGGAATGATGCAGGTGTGCGGGAAATGCAGGGAGATTCCCTGCATAAATAGTGCCCTGCTTTATAGAAGGGTCTCGAGCACCCAGACTTTGTACCCCGAGTTGGGTCCTGGAAGTTGCCCTTTACAGATGCCAAAGGCCAGCTGTGAAGACCAAGTTCTGTGACCGGGCAGGAGTGCCCCTCCGGGGCCACTGGCACTAAGCCTGGAGCCTCTGGACTAAAAGGGCGGGGCTCGTGAGCAGAGGGGCCTGGGTTCTTTTGTTTTTTTGATAGGCAACATTTATTCTTTATTATTCTTCATATTCTTCATGTTGGAGTTCAGTTAACTTTCATAATTTCTTTAATGTAGGAGTACTGTTATCTATTCAGCCATTGATTAAGTTGATTGAATTGAGCATTAACTGCATATTACTTATTTTCCAGTTCAGTCAGTCCAGTCAGTCCTCCCATTGTTCATCGATTTGCTCGAGTGGGCCCAGTAACGTCTCCATCATGAGACTTGTTGTTACTGTGTTCGGCATACCGAATACGTCACTTGCCAGGCCCTGCCGTGTGGGCGAGATACTCTCGGTAGCCCATTACTTATTTTAATTTTTTTAATTGAATATCTGTGAGATAGACCATTACAAAGCTGTTCATAATTGGGTTTCAGTTATACAATGATCCAGCACCCATCCCTGCACTTTCCTTCTTGCGCTCTCTCTCTCTCTCTCTCTCTCTCTCTCTCTCTCTCTCTCTCTCTCTCTCTCTCCCCTTTTCCTTTTATGCATTATGGTTTGCAATACAGATACTAAGAGGTCATCATGGTTGTTCAGGGCGTACAGTATTTTTATTGGGACAGTAAAACTTTTTATTGTAGCAGCTTTTTAACTGGGTGGCACTTTTGGGGTGTGTATGTGACTGCCAGTGCTTCAGGAAGTACAGGGAGGTCGGGGGAGGTAGTCCATTCCAACCCCGAGAACACCTGGAGATTTCAGTCATAAAACCCGCCTACCTGAATTTTCAGCATACAAGAATTTTTCTTGGTGAGGTCCTCCTGAGACTCCAGGTCTGTCCTGGAGTCAGACTGGGGGTTGGATTGTGGAAGCAAGGACTGCCCCAGGGGCTCTGCTTGGGTGGGCAGCAGACTAACCCACCCCCCTCTAATTTACCCCCATCTGTTCAGCTTTGCATGAGTCCAAGATTAACTGTGGCTTTTGAGCTCTTTCGAGATTTATTTATGGGTCTCTGAAGCAAGGCCGGTAGTAGAGCTTAGGGGCTTGGGTTCTTGGGGACTAGGGAAGAATCTTCCCTTCCTGTTCAGGGCCTCATGGAGGCTGGAAGTTGTCTCGGCAACACCCTTGGGTGAAGGGTCCTGTGTGCTATGATGGTGTCTCCAGAATGCGTGGTTCCCTGCTCTCCTGTCTGGGAAGGGGCAGCAGCAGTGTCTTCTGGTTTGGGGGAGTGCGTCACAGGCATGACCTGGGGTTGCTGAGCTCGGTTGGGGTGACCCTACCATCCATTTATTAGGGCTCCCTGGGCTGCCAGGATGGGAGGGGATGTGGAGTTGGCACTGACAGCGGTCCACACTGCGCCCTCTGGTGGCTGCTCCTCCCATCTGGTTGGGGGGGTGGGGAGGGGTACACACGAAGCCCTGTGGGCAGACACTGCTACCCACTCTGCCCTCTTTCAGTGCATGATCCTAGAAGGACAGCAAGAAAGTGGGGTTGAGGGTCCAAGGAGGGTACCTGCCCCCACCCCCCAGAAAGTGGTCTAGAAGGATGTTTTCTTCTAATTCAGGGAAGACTCAGCTGCCTAGCACTTCCCTGAGTCTGTATTAGCACCCCCACCCCCACCCCACCAGCCCTCTGACTGGCTGAAAGTGCCTTGACCCCGCTCCCCACTCCTGTGTGCAAGGTCGATACTCTTCTTCGCTGTAGCCACAGGGAAGTGGGTGGCTGTGCTGACGACCCGCCTCTGAAGACATTCCGTGCTCATCCTTCCTCCTTAGGCATTGGTCTCCTGTGCAGGGATCATCTGGGCTGGAATGATAGTACAGCGGGTAGGACAGCTGCCTTGCATGCAGCCAACCTGGGTCCCATCCCCAGCCCCCCATATCCCACCAGGAGTAATTCCTGAACTCCCCAGGGACAGCCAAAACAAAAGGTCAAGTGCAGGGATCAGTCCTGCCATTCCGAACCACCAAAGCTTGCCCCTACGGTCCCAGGCATAGCAGATAAAGCTTGAGACCCGACCTCAAGTGTCTGCGTATAAAAGGGGATCATCTATCTCCTTGCAGGATGGAGAGAGAATGAGACAGGGGGCTGGGCCCAGGGGAGAAAGGGAGTAAGGTCCTCATGGGAAGATCTGGGATCGCTGAGGGGTCTTGGCCCCCATGATCCAAACCTGGCCTGCCATCATCCCTTGAGTTTTGTTGAAAGTAATTTATCAGAGCTAGAACGATAGCACAACAGGTAGGGTGTTTGCCTTGCACGCAGCTGACCCGCGTTCAATTCCCAGCATCCCATATGTCCCCCGATCACTGCCAGGAGTAATTCATGAGTGTATGAACCAGGAATAACCCCTGTGCATCACCGTGTGTGACCCAAAAAAGCAAAAAAGTAAATAAAATTTTATAAAAAGGAATGTGTCACAAGCAACAAAAGTAAAACTCGGTAAATGGGACTGCACCAAAGCTGTGTGCATCAAAGCACATGATCAAGGAGGTCAGAGAGATAGTGCAGAGGCAGGATGCTTGCCTTGCACATGGCAGACCCAGATTCAATCCTCAGCACCCAGTGTGACCCCTGAGCCCCACCAGATGGAAGCCCTGAGCACTGTTGGATGTGGCCCCCAAATAAAACAACAGAAACCGATGTTATCAGCAGAGTGGTGCCCTGTGGGGGCGGCCGGTGGGCGTGTGGGCGCGGGGGGGGGGGGGCGGGGTGCACCTTACACGACAGACATCTCCATCTGTCCTTGGATGAGGGACTTCACCCCACACAGAGCTGCACCCGCAGCATTGCCAAGGCTGCTTTGGCACACTAGGTGGAAACAGAGCAGGGTCTGACATGGTAGGGAGCCCCCCAAGACACAAAAGAGACCACCCCGCAGTTGGGCCCCTCTGGCCAGTGGAACCACAAAGTGTCAGGGCTGGAGAATTAGTCCAACCGGGAGGGCACTTGCCTTGCACATAGCTGACCCAGGTTTGAGGTCCAGCACTTCCTATGGTCAACTGAACCCTGAGCACCCCAATGCCCCTCAAGAAAAGGACAGAAGTCCAAGATAGAGATGCACACAGCAGCATCACGAACACTGACCCAAAGGGGGAGCCCCACGCCCACCACGGGTGGGTAGGAAGAGACTGTGGTCTGCATCATTCATTCCGCCTTTCCAGTGCAGGACACGCTGACTTTGCGGCAGAGCGTCTTTGTGACTGCAGGCTGGTGGGGTTGAGTCCCGTTAGGTGGCGCTGTCAGGTATTCGGAAGGTTTCACAGGGCAGGTTGCACCTCTGGCTTCTCAGGTGCCCCCTCAGCTGACTCCGCCACACCACTGGGCCGGTGTCAGCTGCGCCCAGCCTTGCACCTCACAGGTGGGCGGTTAGGAGGGGAGACTGTGGCTTTCACCCATCCGCAGACCTGCCTGGCCACATCCATGCCTAGCATCCCCTTGCCCATCCTCCTCCCTGTCCCCCTGGAGGATGATCCGTGTGTGTGAGAGGCTTTCTTGGGCTTCTGGCCAACTGTAGGAGAAGAAGCACCTTTTCCAGAGGTTTTCAGCGGTTGAAATAAAAGCATCCCCTGGGAGAGATGGCCGTAACCAATGCCCAGAGTAAAGGGGGAGCTAGTGACAGGGACCGCCCCCCTTGACCCACTCTCATTGGTGCTTGATGGCAGACCACTCTTTTGACTGAGGGGGTGGCTGGCGTCTCGAAGGAAGGGATTTGGCCACGTTCTCAGAGTGGATCTTGGGGGCTTTGTTTTCTGTTTGCTCTGGTGTCACACTCAGCGGTGCTCAGGGGCTACTCCCAGCTCCGTTTTCGGGGGGTCTCCCCCAGGGGTGCTCTGAAGACCATGTAGTGCAGAGCCCAGGCCTCCTGTGTTCAAGCCTGAGCTCAGTCCCCTGACCTCGGTCCCCAACTGCAGAGAAGAGTTGCTCTTTAGGGACTCATCAAATTGCCGTTTCTCATTCTGAAGGTGCACACGGACCTGCCGCAGTGGTCTCCATGTGCCACCCCCAGCCGCCACTGCCTCCTCCTCCTCCTCCTCCTCCTCCTCCTCCTCCTCCTATTCTCGTCCTCCTCCACTTCCTCCTCCTCTTATTCCTCCTCTTCCTCCTATTCCTCTTCCTCCTCCTCCTCCTCCTCCCCCTCTCCACCTCCCCGCCTAGTACAGAATCCACCAGAAGCGCTTTCCCCCTGGGAGTGGGAGCTGGCACAGCCCTTGCGGGAAAGCTCTTAAGTGCAGGGACCCGGCAAGGCCTGGAGCGTCCAGAGAGGCAGGCTCTGCGGTTCCTCCAGGACCCGCTGCAAGGAGCCCAGTGCCTAGGGCCGCTCTGTCTCATCCCCCCCTCTGGCTCTGCTCTCTTGCCCTCCTGTTGGCCTGAGGCTCAGCTTTTGGGGAGCCTGGGTAGCTAATTCCTCTTTTAAAGGCTCCTGGCTGAAGCCCCATGCACTTGGTCTCTGCTTCTCCCTTTCCAGGACATCACCAGCCTGCTGCACACCATCTATGAGGTGGTCGACTCGTCTGTCAACCACTCCCCGACTTCCAGCAAGACTCTGCGGGTGAAGCTCACTGTGGCCCCTGATGGCAGCCAGGGCAAGAAAGGGCTCCTCCTCCATCACCCCGGTGAGGGACTGGGGCGGGTACCAGGCCAGGGGGGGTTACTCCCCGCGACTTGGGCACCATCAGCACCCATCTGAGAGGATGGGATGGACGTTCTTGGGGCTGGGAGAGGATGGCTTAGCCTGTCTCAGCCAGGGGCCAGACCCCCACAGACACATACACCCAGTGCACCCCCCAGAATATTCCAAGCACCCCACAGGTGAAAATTGCATACAAAAAAAAAAAAAAGAACATGAAACCGGGACCCAGCTAGGTGGGGTGTGAGGGTGGGCACAGGAAGGAAATAAGGTCAGAAGGGAGCCATGATCGGAAACTGGTTGGAAAACACTGGTGGGATTTGGGGGTGGGGTCCCTAAGTGGTGGGCGCTGGGTAGGGAGGGAGAGGGAAGTGAGTCCAGGGCACCGTCTGGGTGAGCAAAGCCCTGGGGTGGGCTGGGCAGAGCAGCAGCTATGGACATGGTCTGGGCTGGCATGGGGAGTGGGGCTGGTGGGCAGGGCCTGCCCAGCCCAAAATAGGAGTCTGGGGAGAAGGTAAATATGAGAGTGGGCTTCAGGAGGGCCCCAGTCCTGGCCCAGAGAACCTTCTTAGAACCATGGGCAGCTGCTATGGGTCATGCCAGTCATTATAGACACTGGGGAGGGCCAGAGGCTGGTGGGCACCTGGGCCAGCTGCTGACCAGCTATTTATTGGGGTGGGGGGATTCAGACCTGCAGAGCCCGAGGCCCCGAGCAGACACCAAGCCCGCTGAGGAGCTGCGAAGCTGGGAGAAGAAGCAGCGAGCCCCCCTCAGGTATACTGTGGGCCCTGGTGGTGGAGCATGCATTGAGCACCCCCTGCATACCTGGGACAGAGGGCTTCTGAGCCGGAGGAGGCCCGGGTGCTCTACAGGGGTGGGGATTTTGAAGGGCAGCCTCACAAACCTCAATGTAAATAACAGCCTCAGAAAGTCAGAGCGACAGCTCAGTAGGTAGGGTGCTGGCGTTGCACATGGCCGACCCAGGCACCCTGGTTGGCCGTGTGCATCCTGTAGGGTCTTCCAAGCCAGCATTCTGAGTCCTCCCTGGCTGAGAGGACTCGGTAAGAGAGTCCTGGCACCCTGTAATTGGGCCAAACAGGTAGGAGAGCAGGTAAGGTCTTTGCCTTGCAAGTAGCCGATCTGGGTTTGATCCCTGGCCCCACATATGATCCCTCGAACTCCACCAGGAATGATCCCTGAGCACAGGGCCAGGAATAAGCCCTGAGCGCCACCAGCTATGACCCCCCAAAATACAAAAAGTAAATGGAGCCCTTCGTTGTTTGACCCAAGATACTTTGGCCCAGATAGGTTTCGCAATTGTTGGGTTTCAGAAAAATGCTCCTGGTATATTTCCCATGTATTATATTTGGGGTCTGGGCAGCGCTTCAAGATTTAGCACATTGATACTCAGCAGGGAGAAATGAATATTCACACCAAGTGAATAAACACTCCAGCCCCTTCACATCCTGTTAGGGCAGCGGAGGCTGCCAAAGCGGGTGTGAAAGTCTGTCTGCAGGCTCTGGGGCTTTCAGAAGGGCGGGCAATGGCCGGGCTGCTGTTACCTCTCACCTGTTGCTCTCTCTCTAACAAGACTCAAGAAAGGGGAGGAAAAGAAAGGAAGGAACCTGTCAAGAAAGGCCAGGAGGGCTCAGAGAACTCAGCTAAGACACAGTAATGGCAGCCTCAGAAAGGAGCTGGAGTTGGAGAAGCACCAGGACCTGAAGATGGGGGGTTAGGGGGTGTGGGGAGGGCAAGAGACTCAGGCAGTGGAAGAGTGGAGGGTCCAAGCTGGCAGAGATGGGGGCCTGTGCTAGGCCCCCCTGCAGGTGGGGCAGGAGAAGGGCAGTGACCAGGAGCCTAGAATTTTGCCATGTGTGCTCACACACATGCACACGCACATGTACACACACACCCACAGTCTCACAGATGCACACACCACAAATGCATAGGCATGCACACCCACTCCTATACATGCACATGTACATGTGTGGGTACATACACACCACATACATGCACACACCGTACATAAATACACAGACATAAACACACGTGCATGCCCAGTTATATACATGCACATGTGCAAATATATGTGTATACACCGCACACAGATACACATGCAACACACCCCACATGCTCAGGTATACACACCCACTCATATACATGCACATCACACATGTGTATGCACTCCACACATGCAAACAGGCACATATACACACAGACACACATGCATGCACACCCCCGTGAGAAGAGTCTGGTGATAACACACTCACATACATGCACAGACACATAAGCACACACACACACACACACACACACACACACACACAGGCTGTTTCTAAGCTCTGAGCCCCACTAGGGCTGATCCAGCTGCAGTTCCAACATCTTGGGGGTTTCTACCCAGCTCCCTGGGGAACCAGGCCACCATCCAGAGAGTGGGCACACGTGGTTTA
This sequence comes from Sorex fumeus, assembly GCF_029834395.1. NCBI lineage: Eukaryota > Metazoa > Chordata > Mammalia > Eulipotyphla > Soricidae > Sorex > Sorex fumeus. Next base: position 32,773,451 of record NW_026606179.1, read on the forward strand.
AAGCCTGGGTTTGGGGTAAACTTCAGTTTTGGTCAGTAGCCCGTCCCTTTGATTGTGGCCTGTTCACAGTTCTGTGCCGTTGTCCCAGATGCCCAGGGAGGTCAGCTGGGTACACAGAGATAAGTTCACTCTCCCTCACCCCTCCCAGGGGCCATGAGAATGTAGCCGAGAGTCCAGAAGGGCTTTCCAGGTCGAGTGGAGCTGCCCCCCTGTCCCACCTCCCCTCCGGGACACCCACACACCTACCTCTCCCATAGGTTCCAAGGGGACAGCCGTCTGGAGCAGTCTGGCTGCTACCACCACTGCGTGGATGAGAACATCGAGAGGAGAAACCACTACTTAGATCTCGCTGGGATAGAGAACTACACGTCCCAGTTTGGGCCTGGTAAGGATGCTTGCCCCCATGAGTGTGGGGAGGCCTGGGAGATGACAGACCCCACGTGCCCTGCTCCTCTGGGACTAAGCAAGGTGGAGCTTCTCCTAGGGAGGTCAGAGAGCCTTCTTGGAGGAGAGAGTGCTGAAAACACATGAAAAATTAAAGTGAGCTGTGCAGTGTTGACACATTCATCTCAAACGGTCCCTAGGACCAGTTCCTCCTCACCCCTCCCCTATGCCAGGGCCCCAGATGCCATGAATCGAGGACCTCGATGCCATGCTCTCCACCCCCGACCCCCAAAGCCACACCCGGGACTTTGATGCTATGCCCCCATCCCAGACACCATATTCTCCCCACTTTACACCGTACCCCAGACCTTGGCTCCATACCCCCACCCAAGACACCACCCCTGACACTGCACCCTGACCCTGACGTCACGCCTTCCCCACCTAGGATGCCATGCCCCCAGCCTGAACTCCATGCCCCGGACCCTGACACCATGCCTGACCCCGATGTAACACCTTCCCCATCCAGGATGCTACGCCCTCCCCATCCATGATGCCACGCCCCCAGCCTGGACTCCACACCCCTGACCTGATGCCACACCCCCACCCAGACGCCACGCCCTCTGGCGCCAGACGCCCCGCCCCCACCCCTGGCGCCACGCCCCCTGATGCCACGCCCCCACCTCTGGAGCCACCCCCCTGATCCTGACGTCACACCCTCCCTGCCCCAGGATGCTCTTCTCTGTGATGCTCTCACCCCGGGACTTTGCTCCACGGTCTCTCGGCCCCTCCTCCTTGCTGTCCACCTCTCTAAGGAATGCGCCAGGGTCCCTCGGGCCTCTCTTTCTTCCTGGACGTGCACCAGTTCTTTCAGAGCCTAACAGGCAGCCTTCCTGGGGTAGGGGTAGGGGCCCGGCGGGGCTGGGAGAAGCAGTGGTCAGCGCAGCGGGCCTTGCAGGCTGCGGGGAGTGCGTCCGCTACGCCGCAGGCGCTCATCAAGTCCGCTGAATTGGTTCCTAGGCTCCCCGCCCGTGGCCCCGAAGACAGACCTGCCGCCCCGCACCGCCAACCCCACTCGAGCTCGCTCCCACGAGCCAGAAGCCGTCCACGTCCCGCCGCGGAAGCCCCCGGGCACCGAGCCCGCATCCTTCCACTTCCTTGACACCCCA